>NW_026731968.1:167500-182500 GCF_028476545.2 Physella acuta
AAAATCATTATACAAGTTATACAAACTATTAAGCCATAGTAAATTTAGACACACAGACAATAAAACAGGTTGAATAAAAAGTAATGAAATAACAGAAAATTAAAATTTGGAGAATAAAACCAAATACAAATAAAAATATCAACGTTTAATTATTCAACACCAACCTATGTTTAAAAGTTTCAAAAGTCCCTATCACGTTATGCCTAGTCGTCAGAAATGCTATTTATAGGAGCAGATTAAAGTGTCTAAAGTTTTATGGTTTTATTGTTTAGGGTTGAATCCTGGCGCCTGGGTAAACATAATTTAGCTGTAGACAGGTCAGCTCTAAGAAAACTTTTTAAATATTTTTTGTTTATTAATTTAACCAAGCTGCCGGTTTATTCATCCTCCTTAGAGCGAAGACGGGCATTTGGATTTGTCACTTTAATAGCTAGTTGCTGGGCACGCTCAACAATATCTTTACGCTTCTTACTTGAACACTGTGTGCAATTTCAGCAGAGAAAGTGCGGCTTTTGCATCAACAATACTTCCAGCTCCCTAACATTATGAACCAAAAACTTGTTGAAGCCATCAGGACAGACGTGCTTGCATTTCTTCCCGGTACCATAACCAATGTTTGGCATTTTATATTGACCCTTGAACCTCCTCCTTACTCTGTTGTCAATACCCTCGGGTTTACGCCAGTTTGCCTTGACTTTGCCATATCTGTCAGATTGGTGTCTAATAAATTTCTTATTCCTCTTCTTTACAATCTGAGTTTTGATGAGAGGTCTGATCGCCATTTTGTGGTGACCTGTTTCAATAATCTAAACAAGAAAGCTCTAAGACAACGACATCTCTAGATAATAGCGTCTAATCCTAGAACAGGAGAAAAAACCATTTAGCCGTAGACAAGATTTACTTTAGAAGCCCGTATCAACAACGTTAATTTTAATTTTCACCCCATATATATATATTTTCACCCCATATATATATATATATATATATATATATATATATATATATATATATATATATATATATATATATATATACTTTCTAATGATTATTTCTAGATTTAAGTCTAAGCTATTGTTAAACCATCCAACAATCTTGGGTCTCTATTACAGCTGTTCAGATTTATCGGTCCTGGTTTACACAGCCGGCGTCACGAGTGACCTTTCTTGACAGTACAACTCTCTACCACAGGTAATATCTAAACGGGCTTTCCCGTTTGCCTGTTGTTCAAATTTTGTGCTTGTCTGGAAAAGGGGTCCCTTCTAGCCGATCGCCTTGTAAGTTATAATTGGAGTTGTTGGGTGAAGGGGGAAGGGGGAAAGGGAGAGAATCAGTAAGCCACTATTTAAACTCTACGAAAGTAACAAGTCATAATAGCCGGTAATCAATATTCAACAATAAAGACACGTTTAAATCTCAAAGCCATGAATTCAAAAGTGGATATGGGCTCTCAAGCTATGTCGGATTAGTCGGTCGATTCTTCAATCAATTGGTAAAGCGGTCGATTGAACAGTGGTTCGTTCATGGCTATCTACAATTCGCCTACTACTTCTGAGCTTGAAACTTTGCTTTGCTTGCATTCCGCATAAATTATACGCTATTTAAAACGCTTCGGTCTGTTGAACTTGTATCTTTACATTGTAAAAAGATTTTGAAATAACAAAAGGTATACTGCTTGATGTGCTACGATGAATGGCGTGTTCAGTTCATGTTTAAAGCTATGATAGATAGTGTCAAGCTCTGCAGGTGAGGCTGTCAACACGTCGTTGGGTGAAAACGTTAAGGATGAACGTTATTCTAGTGTAGTTTTTATGTTGAAGTTTTAAAGTTTGATTGTAGTAAACCATGGGTAAAAGCAAGTCAATGTTTGGGTAAGTGTGAGGTGTGGGTAAGTGTGTGGTGTGGGTCAGTGTGAGGTGTGGGTCAGTGTGGGTCAGTGTGAGACGTGGGTCAGTGAAAAGTGTGGGTCAGTGGGGATGTCAGTGTGGGTCAGTGTGGGATGTGAGTTAGTACATTTTGAGACGAGGGTCTGTGTGAGGTATATCAGTACCATACAAGACAAGTGGGTCAGTACGACACACGGTATTATCAGACACGGCTAAAACAGGGTAGATAATCATAAAAAAAGTACCAATGTTAAAGCCAATATCTACATAATTATATTTACTTCCCTTGATTTCTGAAAATGCAAATGATCTTTGAATCACTAGAGAAAACAGAAGCACATTTTTTGTACTTAAAAAACAAATACCTGAGTTTATTTTTGTTCTAGTCAGCCATGAAAAAAAATCACACAGCTCGCATGAATGTTGGTTACACAATTATTTAATTACAAACTCTCAAATGTAACTATTTAGTTAAAACTATTCAGTATAAATCACTCAATAACAACCACACAATAACAATCACTCAGTAGCAACCACTACATTTAAACTACTCAGTTACAGCTACTAAGTTACACCCAGTTAGTTACAACCACCAAGTAACAACCCACCCAGTTAGTTACAACCACAAGGTAACAACCCACTCCTTAGTTACAGCCAACTCCATCTAGTTACAACAAAGCCGCAAATCACAAACACTGAAAAGACAATAAAAACTTAATCATCTCCCTGTTAACAAACGCCGGTGGATGAAAATCAGCGTTCTCGATTCCAATCGTCATCTCCCATAGATCCAACAACACGACTCTATCTTCTAAACCTTTGAACCGTTCTCGTATAATCTCCATATACTGCTGCCCTAAAGCGTCTCCCCCGATTGCATGGTTTTCATTATACTGCCACGTTGAGATATGAGGACCTCTAAGTCAGTGACGTAGGAAGGGTGGGGGTCATAACCCCCCCCCATAGAGCCCTCGGTGTATATATATATATATATATTAAGTATGAGGGGGGGGTGTAAATCGAAAGTTTGAGGGGGGGTGGGTGAGAATCGAAAGTTTGAGTGGGGGGGGGGGGTGAAAAATCGGAAGTTTGAGAGGGGGGGGGTGCAAATCGAAAGTCTGAGGGGGGGGGGGGGGGTTGCAAATCGAAAGTTTGGCCCCAACACACCCGGGTCAGGGGAAAACTCTATGGGCTACCCCCAGATTTTGAGACAACTTTGCGATTGGTCAGGGACGTTGGACTTGTTGTCGAAATCCTATGATATAAATATTATTAAGAAAAAAAATGGATCAAACTATTTTTGAGGGTACCATTGAATCAGAAGTACTCAATTAGAACGAAAAATTACTAGAATTTGTCATTCCATGCTGTTTCTGTGAAATTTTATGCTTAAGAACTGACAAAGATAACGTAAAATCTATCGACACAAAAAAATTGGCCTGTCATTCAACAGTTATTTTAAAATAAAATACAAAGAAAAAGTTATTCATTTTAAGAAGTTTTATTAAGTGCATTACACAAAACGAGAAAAAAAACCCAGATTAAATACTGAAAAATCAACCAAATAATAATGTTTCAAATCTTAGAATTCATTTGTTCATTTAGATTGTGGAATAGCGTCCTTCGGGCTATTGACACTGAAAAGACAACAAAAACTTGAACATCTCGCGGTTTACATACTGTGGTGGATGATAATCAAAGTTTTCTATTCCAATGGACATTTCCCACAAATCTAAGAAAACGACTTTATCTTCTAAGCCTTTGAACCTTTCTCGTATTATATAAATATACTGGGGTCCTAAAGGATCCCCTCCAATTGCATGGTTGTAATTGTAATATAATGAAGCGATGTGAGGACCTCTGAGTCCTATCAAGACGTTGGGGTTTTCTTCAAGCAGTTTTTCTATGGCGGCTCTCAGAGATTTCATACGTAACGACAGCACAGCGAGATGGGAAGCCGTGTAGTGGAGGTAATACTGAATGATGAGAATATGTTTCTGGTTTTTTGGTAGCTTTTGTATAAAATTTGGAATCCCGGTATAATTTTCATTTCTTTGTGAGTATGTATACGCCGGTCCTTCGTGGCAAAACACATTTATAGAGAGTTCAGTCTCAGGCTTTTTGCATGTTCCTCTCAATGGGTATCCACCTTCTGTTTTATTACATTTTGTTAGCTCTAGAATCATATCATAGGTAAACCTGGCATTTGAGTCCCCAAAGATCCAGACGGATGTGTTTCTGAGGCATTTTAATGTCCAGTTTGTATTGATGACCCCTACGTCCTTACAGACCAGAGACTTCCAGACATTGCCAGGTGTCCAGATGCCTTTAGGCATCGCTGTTGTCCAGGTGACATTTTTGTTTGACGTGTGACAGGGGGGTAACTCTGGAAAGCTATCTGCAAAATATAAAGCAAACGACGTCTGTGATCTAGACATTCATTTTAACGGTGAATAACGACCATATATATATATATATATATATATATATATATATATATATATATATATATATATATATATATATATATATATAAAATGGGCTTTAACTGAATGGGCTTTAATTGAAGCCGTAATATTTAACGCTTTTCATATTTAATGGGCAGGAAGTAATGCTCATTTTAATAACACATTAATCAACATAACAATACATGGTGTTGTATGGTGTGTTAATTATCAAGTTGGATAATCCAACGTCAACAAAGCTGAGATTAACCCTAGTCAACTGACTAGTGAAATTAGTTGTAGGTAAATAGTCCAACAACACAACCATAATACCTGTATTTTCTGTAGATATTTTAAAATTGTGAGCAACTGTCCGTTGTGGAGGTTTCCTGTGGATGAGTTTTCAACTCGTAAAGCCGGAACAAAATTAATGTAGGAAATTTTAAATCGAATGTTTAACTGTTCTATTTATGTAGCAATTCAAGAACACATATTTTTATAATAAAATTTGCAACGTAAAAATATTTTAGAAGATAGAAAGATTATGACTGAGTTTTTAAGGTTTTTTTTAAAGATAGTTGATGGCACACACATACATGGCTATTTATCTTTTTCGTAAAATCTTCATCTACAAAACGAAAGAAAAAACTCACGTGCAGATAGACTTAATCAGACTTCTTTCAGCTCCTGTAACGTCGTGGGGCGGTGATACATCTAAATATCCACCGTGTATCCAGTCGTCACATGATAAACTGATTATATATATATATATATATATATATATATATATATATATATATATATATACACACATTTGAGTGTGTTTATATATATATATATATATATATATATATATATATATATATATATATATATATATATATATATATATATATATATATATATATATATATATATACACACACAACGAGAGTATGTATGCATAAGCTTACTGATTATTCCTCGGTCTACCACAGTAATAATTCTCATAACCAAACTTGCTGAAGTTACAGATACAATCAAATGATGGTATGTTTGGGGTTTGAAAACAAATGGTGTCCTGTTAAATTAAAAAAAATAAACACCGTTAGCATAACCATATATATATATATATATATATATATATATATATATATATATATATATATATATATATATATATATATATATATATATATATATATACTAGCTGCATACCCGTGCTCCGCCACGGTAAATCTTTTTTAAATGTACCAACTTGGAAATAGAACAAAACAAAAACACAACGCAAACACAACCACAGCACAAACACAACACAAACACAACACAACCACAACACAATCACAACACAACTACAACACAACCTCAGCATTAGAATCACCACCGAACAACACGCTTTCCTGGGTGTCCGCGCCCAAAGAGAGCCTTTCCAGCATTAAAAATTTAAGTCAAATAAATAGATCCTACTCTATAACTTACAATAAAACAATGCGCTAAAATTAAATGTACGGCAAGTGGTGTTTACTATTATGGTTGTAAGAAAACACACTGGCAATGTAATTCGAATCACCACCGAAAAACAAGCTTTCCCAGGCGTACGCGCCCAGAGAGAGCCTTTCCAGCATTCACTATAAGTTTAATTTCACCATCTGTTTTAATAACACTGAAAAAATAGTGATTTTGAGAGATCGTAGACTAATTAGAAAATAATATAAATAATCTTTACATTTTTACTTTCTCTTATATACGAAGTATAGAGAAAGTATTGTAATCGTGCACAAAAATCTCTTGAAATTTTAACAATTTTGACCGTATTACACCTCAGTCCTTCATCACATCCGAAGTATAGATGACTTATTTTAATCGGGCAAAAATTATCAATCCAGATATATCAAAATTAAGAGGTTTTATGCGTAATCCATTCAGAAAAACTGGGCTTTGCAATTCTGTCCGTATGTCTGTGTGTCTGTCTGTGTGTGTGTAAACACGATTACTTGAGTACCGTTGAGTACAGCTAGGTTGATGAAATTTCATATATAAGTATTTTATCAAAATCGTAGATCCGTATCAACTTTTGAGCCATTTCCGATAACCGGAAGTGGTACTTTTTCTACTTTGAGTTTTTCAAAAGCCTATAACTTGAGTACTATTTCAGATGGATAAATGAAATTTCACATGTGAGTAAAAGATCTAACTTTCTACCTTCTGTTGAATTTTGAGTAATTCCCGTTGACCGGAAGTAGAAATTTACGCTACTTCCGATTTCTCAAAAAACTAATGTAAATTTTTAAAGTACTTATAATATTGCGCACTATTATGTACTTTTTTATTTGGCGTTCACTTGGTGTGCAATTCTTTTGTCTACAAGATTTTATTCTATTTTTAAAACTTTAAATATTTAAAATGGATTAAAAATCATGTCTATAGCCCGAGTTTCCATCCCCTGTTGTTTTATATAAGAATATTCGAGAAAGTTTAGGGGAGATCACTCCCGGTTTATTCTATTTTAATTATGAAAATTAACATATAATAATCAATGCGGTAGTAATAAATATAGTTTTATTTCTCCAGCATTTACCTCACTATAGTTTCCCTTTTTAAATGTGGCGGCCATAAATCTTGTTGCCCCAATGTGAACCTGGTGGATGACTGTCCTGATGAATTCACGCGGGTAGGCGATGGCCACGTGAAGCTAAAGATTAGAAAAATAAAATTATCATAAGACTCTAGCGTGAACTATCACATTTAGAATCATTCGCCTATTTATGCTTTCGTAGCTAGCATACTTTCTGTTTGTTTTGCTAGCATAAACTATTTTATATGATTGCTTTGGGCAGATGAGGCTCGTTAGCTGGGGACAGCCACTCTTCTAGGAGAGACAACTCCAAATTTAAACAACTGCTGCCTTGTAGTTTGTTCTTGGTTGGACAAAGGCTATGGAAGCAAATCCAAAAAGAAAAGCAGGCTGAAATCGGAGTCAATGGCCTCAATGGCGCATAACCAGTTGACACGTAACGCTTAACTGTGTTGGAGGCGTGGTCGAGTCGGCAAAAAGCTCATGGTTGATAAATTCGAACAAAGTCTCGAGTTCAAACCCACTGGCAGATAAATCTCGATCACCTACAACACTAATAATTAAGAACGAAGAAGAAGAAAATATGATTGCTGTGATTACATCGCTTTCAATATATGCTGCTCTAGCATACACATCATTTGTATTTGTAGGGCCTATATGTTTTCGCATATATTCAACGTTGAATGGCTGCTATGCTTAGTTAAGAAATTACTGTTTTTATTTCTAAATGAAAGTAGAAATGTTTAGTAAATTATTTAAAAAATTTGGCATGCTTCGTTATAAGCTTTTATGTAGTTCACTGTGTGTTTTTTTTTTTGGTGTGGAGTGTAGCAAATATTGTAACTTAATTTTGACCCACCACTTCTAAAGTGATTTCGTTCAAACTGTATCCGGTGACAATGCAAAAATATGTATTTTAAAAATCAAATTTGACCTTTGGTTAGTCAACAGCATTAAATTAAAAATTATTAAATTAATTTATAAAGATTGAATATTAGTGATCACTCTATCAGCTATTGGTAGGAGAGTCAATCACGGACAAAAAAGAAATGGCAAGCTACTTAACAGCGGGACAGAGTGGCCTTGCGGTAGAGAGCTATCCTGCTAACCAGAAAGACTCGGGTTTAAATCCGGGTTCTAGTCAGTAGAATGGTCCCGAGTCCACCAAGCACTGATGGGTACCTAACTCGAGTTAAGGAAAGTAAAGACATATTGCTAACCACACTATCCCTTCAGATGCCGATGTCAAGAAGCATATAAACTCTAATTCATCTGCCCAATGCAACGATAGGTCTAAAGAGGAAGTTTTAAGCTTGTGATCTCGTTTTAATTCAAATATTTATACTCGTAGCGATATGCTGAAAAGCTTAAAAAAAAAAAACAAAAATCTTTAGAATACAAAAAATTAAAATCCATTGAAAAAAAAAGAACAAAGTTGTTTTCTTTGATAAAAACTTGGGTCAGTGATTAGATCCTTTACCACATCTTTTTATAACATCTGTCTGTACTCGAACATTTTATTTAAAAAAAAAAACGTTTTAACTCTTTAAGACCGTAACGACGCTCCCAGCGGTCGGTCCGCCGGCCTGCCATACCGTAACGACGCTCCCAGCGTCCGATAAATATTTCTCTATTTAATTCGTTATTTTTCGGAATCCAAGTTTTTAATCGTAAATCTAGGTCATGATAACACTAGAGCGGCCATTTTTCGTTGTATTTACTTCTTGTAGTTTTCTCGTTAGATCGATTTTGTATTTTATAGAATTTTTTTTGTAAAACAACTCGAAAAACGGCATTTTTTAACACTGCGGAATGCCGTTCAGCGGCCGCGTCTAAACGTTTACGTCGCCGCATTATAAAATTAACGAAAATTAAAGTATTTATACTAAGACTAATCCAATCCATGATTTTTGTAGATAAATGGACGTACTTTCGTTTTCTATTAATACGAACTCATGAAAATTAATTTTTATTATTAATTTTCCAGTCAGAAGCGTAATTTTTGCACGAAAAAATCAACTCTTTATTTTTTCTTCTTTAAAACTAAGAAATTATCTTTCTTCAATAAATAAATAATTCCTTAAAGTTTATATCAGTGTGTAGGGTATTCAATTACGATTAATTTTTATCAATAATGTGTGGGGCTTAAATTAACGGGTAAAAAGATATGGGTCATTTAGCCGCAGGGGTACTGAAAAAAAATGAGTGGAAAAAAATAATTCCGGTAAAACGTGAAAATAATTACGGGCTTAAAGAGTTAAAAAATTCAGTTTTAAATGTGCCTACTGTATTAAAATGTATTGAATAGCAATCCTAAAATTCAATTGTTAATGAATAACACAATTTTCTGAATCTCTTTAACATGACAAGCTTTCATTTAACACGATTCCTTTTGCTGTTATCTTATTTCCGCCTTAAAACAAAACAAGACAACGAATTTTTACTTACTTCTACAGATTTTTAGTACTGAGCTTATTCATTCCAAGTCAAGGCGCAGTGACAATTTAATGTGAAAATAACTATGATACAATTCAATTTCTGATTTATTAAAAAATATATTTAAAAATTACTGTAGGCCTTTACTTATTATTTCGAGTACATATAATGTACTTGCAAAGTCTATGTAATTATACTAAAAAAATAAAAAATATGGTAAGCGATAAAATTATAGTCGTATTTAAAAAAACACATTAAAGCCATTTAGGAACCACCCATTATACTAATTTTTTTTTCATTGAATATAAACCATTGAAAAGCCGTTTAGAATTATGAAATATTTAAAAAATCTGCCCTCAATACCTCGTTGAAGTCAAACTATGAAAATCACAACAATAGTTTTCCGTGATAAAATTCAAAATAGTGGTCAATGGGGTAGCCTAATAGTTTATTTGTATTAAATAATATAACATTCCTTATCACACCAAAACCCTTACCTCATTAAAAAATTAAAGTTTTAGCTAAATAAGTATTATATTACTAAAAATTATGTGTTTGAATATTTCTAGTATTAGTAAAACCGGAAGTCATTTTGTAGTTATTTCTCAAATGTTATAAAATATTCAACTTTGGTTGGAAAATATGCTTTCTGGCAACAACCCTTTGAAACCAACTTTTCAAGCCTGTTGTACTAAGGGTTTTAAAATCATAATTTTACAAATCTACTCTTTCTAAAATTGTAATAAAAACAGTGATGTAATATTACTTTAAAAAACAACTTTGTTTTCTTTTTTATGACAGAAATAAATCTTTAATTATAAGGTTTTAATAAAAAAATTTTTTAATAAATTAAAAAAAAAAATTACGTTACCGAAAATAACAGTCTAGAGACATTTTACATTAAAAACATAGCTGCCATTTTTAGTTTTTGGATCCAAGAAATTTATTAGAATATTTCTAGCCTTAGTAAAACCATTTTGTACTTATTTCTCAAATGTTATCAAATATTCAACTTTGGTGGAAAAATAATTTAACCAACTTTTAAAGCCTATTGTGCTAAGGATTTCATATACTTAATATACAAATTTACTTTATCTACAAATCAGTGGTGCATTATTAAATATAAAAAAAAATACTTTGCTTTATTTTTTCTCGGCAAAAATAAGAGCTTGTGATTATAAAAGTTGTTTTTTTAAAAAAAAAAAAACATAATTTAAACAAAATAAAAAAAATATGTTACCGAAGATAATCCAGCCCAGAGACATTTGACATTGAAAACATAGCTGCCATTTTTTAGATCCAAGACATCACCTACTACAGCATATCCAGTTGAATTACTGCCCTTCATCCAAACCCTGACTACATCGTCTCCATTGGTTCTCTGACGCCCGTACCCATCCACGACATCCAGACGACCGTGTATAGTTTCAAGTATCTTACACCTGGCCACACCTTGTCTTGTGTTTTGAACTGTCACTTTAGACAACTTCAAATCTGGCAGCGTTTTAATATCGTTCAAAGGGGGATAACTCAAATATTTTTTCTCCCAATCAAAAATAAACTGCCCTCTTGCAAGGAACGGTTTAGGTACCATCAAACCTTTTGCTATTAGTCCGTTAAATTCCTTTGTACTTGTAACTGTACACACAAGGTTAACTGCATGACAAGTATTGTTACACGTCTCTAAAGTCTTGTAGGAATGTTGAGCAAAAGCTTCATAGATATCTATCGGACTATCGTCCCAGAATTCTCCCTCAATCGCTTGATAAAAATAGACGTCAAATTCTCCATGAAGAAGCCTCGTTTCTTTTTTGTATAGTGGTGTGGCCTTAGGAGCAAAATTTAACATCTGCTGCCTGTTATTTTAAAGATAAAAAATTACTTGTCTTTTATTAGATTTCTTAACGACAAATATCTTTACAAAATGTAGTTATTGATATTAATAATGTTACAATATTTTATAAATTGCATGGTAACAATATTTTTTTTTTACTGACCATTTAAAGAGATATAGTACCGAACAATACACGATCATAAATCCAACAATTAAGAAGATGTTTCTATTGGTAATCTTTGTAAATTTCATTCTTCATTAGTTTTAAAAAAAAAATCTGTAACAAGAAATACATAGAACTGTATATGTTTGAAAATTCGAATATAATAATGACATTATGCACTTAGAGAATAGAGGTAAAAGTAAGTGTAACAGGTAAATTGAAAATTAAATAACAACATCACTATAAATAGCACGATGTAAACATATACAATCCTTACTCAAAGAAACCCGATTAAAAATATAATTCAAATATACAAATATAAGAAATATGTATTATATTGCACTTTCTCGATCTCTTGACAAGCTGTGATAACTCACAACCAATATAAATGAGGTTATCCCCTTTTAGGGCTTAAATATATGCATTTTTATTGAAAACATAATCTGCTAGTATATTCTAAATTGAATTTAATAAATACACTTTAATCTTAATTAAACAAATTTAAACGCAGCTAATGATCTAGCATAAAAATAGAATATTAAAATAACGGAACTAGTGATAGAATGGGAAATTATACGTCTTATTTGTGATGAATAATACTTGCAGGACTACGAAATTGTTTAAGACGAAGATACTATATACCTCAGTAAATACAAGACATGTATTCACGTTGAACAACATGTATACATAATTTAAACTCAAAATGCTAATCTCTAATTATCTGATCGGACAGACGTGGAATAAATAATATGGCCTCATTTGTTTAATTTACGAATGATAAAAAAATCTATATTTAATTTTGAAAGGGCGTCGAAAATGCATTGGATAAATGTTTTTTGATACTGATATGCGATGGGGGAATATATATATATTAATATATATATATATATATATATATATATATATATAT
This sequence comes from Physella acuta, assembly GCF_028476545.2. Taxonomy (NCBI): domain Eukaryota; kingdom Metazoa; phylum Mollusca; class Gastropoda; family Physidae; genus Physella; species Physella acuta. The sequence goes on from NW_026731968.1 coordinate 179,725, forward strand.
ATATATATATATATATATATATATATATATATATAATAAAGGTAAGAAATATGGCAATGAAATTGTTTTCTACCATTACAGCTTTCTGGAATACGAATATAACGTTGTATTAATCTAAAGCCATCTACATATATGTGTGTGGGGTGATGGTGTTGTGTGTCTGCGCCTGTCAAATCTAGAATAGTAATAAATAACATTTACTTTCCGAGACTATTCAAACCTCCACACAAAACAACACGTAAACGAAAACTCCAAGAAACAAAAATAAACTGGGTATTTAGGACCTCAAGACTAAACTAACACTGGAAACAGTCAGCTCTAGATGTGTTGAACCCTAGATTAAACACACACACACACACACACGCACGCACACACACACATCAGATTGATAAAAACAAGGCGCAAAGCAAACATTCCAGACAATGCGTTGTGGGTACAGATCATACAAGAGGGCAGGTCATAAAAAAACCAAGGCTCGTATCTTAACTACCTAGCAGCGATAAACAGTAGTTTATCAGAAGGTAATAAACCCAACTCGACATTTTTATAAGATAGACCCTAGTGAATTTTAACAAAGACAAGCATGTTGAGCTTTACCCCACCCTCCCACCTTCTGGGGTTATTTTTTACCCATTGAACATAAAGTAAAGATTCCTCTTTAGACCTAGCAATCGATTGGGCAGATGTTCATTTGTTTCTTGACCTCGGCATAACACGGGATAATGTGATTAGCACTATGCTCAGCTGCATTTACTTTCCCTAACGAGTTTGAGATACCTATTTCAACTGGAATGACTCGTAAATCAGTTATTTTTATTCGTGTCGAACATAAATGAAGTTAAATATGAAGGAATAATGTGATTATGATCTGAATTAGCAGCCTAGCGCCTATCTTTAGGCCACACCGTCCCATACATAACTTACATAGGTGTACTATTATTTGTGTTCTATTTATATTTAAAATAAATCTATGAGGCAACCACTAGCCTTTATGTGGAGACTAAAATATCGTTATTGACTATTTTTAGTAAAAGTTAATTTATATGAAAGAACTCGCGGGAGACATGTATAAAAAACTGTTTATGATTTCTATTTTAAAATCTATATACTATGATTAACCCCTCTCCTCTGTAGTCAAAACCACGCAGTGGTCAAACCCCCTATGGTCAAAACTCATCTGTAGTTAATATCCCGCTGTGGACAAAGCCCTATGGTCAAACTACCTACAGTCAAAGATCCGCGGTGGTCAACCCCTATGGTCAAAGCAACTGCGGCCAAAGCACCTAGGAAAGTATTTAACATAGAAAAACCAAACCACGACAGTTTTTACTTAAACGACGCTATTAAAGTTAATGCTGTAAAACTAAAGGCTAGCGGTCCGTCTTTGACTTTGGTTAGTCTAAAGTTTTGATTAGGAGAAATCATTATTTTTACGAAAATCTCTTCAGCAGCGGTTTCCATTATTTAAATAACTGAAAAGAAAAGCGTGGGTCACTTTTAAAATTTTAGTATAGGTATTTATTAAATAATATTTAATTATTGCTATTTAAATAGTGGTTCACTTTTATATTTTGAAAGAAAATCAAGCATTTTCTTCTTTTTAGAGAATACCTAGCGTACCCGTCCCCGCGCGTTGACGCGAGGATAGAAGAAAGTCTGACGAAAAATGTTAGAAGGGTTTCATTAATGCCTTACATAAGGCATGTTCTTAGACGCGTAACCTTGTTTTCTAAAACTGAGTTATTTAAATGTAAACAATGCCTGCGCTTGGATCATAAATATCGGGACACGTGTTTACCTACACTACCACATGAAAACCGTGAGTGTACGTTAATCACGCAACGAAATAATGAGGTAGATCACACTTCGGTGACCACCCATGTGCCAGGAACGTAGAGGGGCGCTCTAGGGAGCCCCCAATTACACTACTGAAGAGGCGCCAAAGTGCTCGCAGGGGAACCCGGGGCATTTCGGATCGTGCAATCTACGGGGCACCGGCGGTTGCACTTGTTGAAGTTTTAACGCTGAATATATAAAAACTATTGCGAACCAAATGAACCCGATAACGCGCATATATTAGTACTTACTTAATCCTCATCACTCCCTGTGGAGTATAGGGCAGCAACAAATCTCCGCCATTCCACCCTGTCCTGGGCGAGCCACTTTAGTTCATGCCAGGTTTTGCCAGTAGCCTGTACTTCTTCTTTCATCTCCCTCCTCCATGTTCCCAGTGGTCTTCCTCTATTTTTCTTTCCGGGTGGGTTCCGGAATATTATTGATTAAACAGCCTACTAATTTCAGATAAATTTAATTAATTCATTAAACATAAAGTAGGCATCCGATTGAGACAAATTTAATGTCATATTGCATTGTCATTGAGTCTTGAACAAGAGTAGGAAGTAGGGTCTACCTTTAGTCCGTATGATCTACAATTAGGGGGGTGGGTGGTACATACGTCCTCGGGCGCCGACCTTAGGTTGGAAAAACAAATTAAAATATCATTTTAGCTGCAGTTTTGCATTATCTGTATCTATATCTTTGTCTCTGTGTTTGTGTCTGTGTGTCTGTGTCTGTGTCTGTGTCGCTGTCGCTGTCTCAGTCTCTATCCCTGTCCCTGTCCCTGTCCCTGTCCCTGTCCGTATCCGTATCCGTATCCGTATCCGTATCCGTATCCGTATCCGTATCCGTATCCGTATCCGTATCCGTATCCGTATCCGTATCCGTATCCGTATCCGTATCCGTATCCGTATCCGTATCCGTATCCGTATCCGTATCC
>NW_026731968.1:185000-208485 GCF_028476545.2 Physella acuta
TTTTTGTTTGCACATGTATAGTATAATACCAAATGCAAACACGTCAAGAAAAGAGGTAAAAAAAGTTAACAACACCATCTACAACACATAAAATTCCGTACACAACCAGTGGCGGAACTAGAAAAAAAGGCCAACCCGCAATAAAAAAAATACATTTCCTTATGCACTATATCATTCTTTATTATGTATTTTTTTAAAATAAAAATTAAGAGAAGTAATTGCTTTTTAATTTGCTTAGTGCAGATCTATTAAAAGTTTCTTAAGAACAAACATATATGGCTATTTAAAAAAGGGAAATAAGTCATGGAAGTGGTTTGAACGTTTGCCTATCTTTCACACTACAACTCATGTAGCCTATATGTTTTTTCTTTTCTTTACGAAACAGCGTGTGTTAGGTACTGTAGAACATCACTACTGTAGTAGATCTGTTTGTTTTTTTACAAGAACATTATTTTTTAACTATAAAAAAATTGATTATGGTCGGCTGAGGGCCGATAACGGCCCGCCCCCCCTCCACGCATTGCGGGGTCTGGCGGCACTCTAGTTCCGCCCCTGATACAGACGACGCAGGGTGGAATTTCTCACGGAATGTTGGTGTCTTTTGATGTTGGTGGTTTACGTCTTTTGATGTTGGTGGTTTGTGTCATTTGATGTTGGTGGTTTGTGTCATTTGATGTTGGTGGTTTGTGTCATTTGATGTTGGTGGTTTACGTCATTTGATGCTGGTGGTTTGTGTCATTTGATGTTGGTGGTTTGTGTCATTTGATGTTGGTGGTTTACGTCATTTGATGCTGGTGGTTTGTGTCATTTGATGTTGGTGGTTTGTGTCATTTGATGTTGGTGGTTTGTGTCATTTGATGTTGGTGGTTTGTGTCATTTGATGTTGGTGGTTTGTGTCATTTGATGTTGGTGGTTTGTGTCATTTGATGTTGGTGGTTTGTGTCATTTGATGTTGGTGGTTTGTGTCATTTGTTGTTGGTGGTTTGTGTCATTTGATGCTGGTGGTTTGTGTCATTTGATGTTGGTGGTTTGTGTCATTTGATGTTGGTGGTTTGCGTCATTTGATGCTGGTGGTTTGTGTCATTTGATGTTGGTGGTTTGTGTCATTTGTTGTTGGTGGTTTGTGTCATTTGATGCTGGTGGTTTGTGTCATTTGATGTTGGTGGTTTGTGTCATTTGATGTTGGTGGTTTGCGTCATTTGATGCTGGTGGTTTGTGTCATTTGATGTTGGTGGTTTGCGTCATTTGATGCTGGTGGTTTGTGTCATTTGATGTTGGTGGTTTGCGTCATTTGATGCTGGTGGTTTGTGTCATTTGATGTTGGTGGTTTGTGTCATATGATGTTGGTGGTTTGTGTCATTTGATGTTGGTGGTTTGTGTCATTTGATGCTGGTGGTTTGCGTCATTTGATGTTGGTGGTTTGTGTCATTTGATGTTGGTAGTTTCTGTCATTTGATGTTGGTGGTTTGTCATTTGATGTTGGTGGTTTGTCTTTGATGTGGGTGTTTAGGTCATTAGATGTGGGTTGCTTGTATCACACCCATCCCATCCCAGCTTCCCCCACCCTCATCTCTACATCACCTCCATTCCATAGCCCCACCCACAACCCTACCTCAACCTCCCCCCCCATCCCAACCCAACACCGTAACCTTCGGCCCGTGTCTTCTCACCTGCTGTCCGGTGTTCAAGTTCCCCTTGACTGCTCTCTTACATTTAGCTTTTGTTCTCTGATTAACTCCTTCCGCTAATCCCAACCAGCTTGGACTACTCAACAGGTGCGGGCAGTCAAAGTCCCAAAAACTCCATCGATTAGTTTTTACCAACGAGAGTTTTGTAAATGGCTACTTAAATATATCCGATTGAAAAATAACAAATCTATTTAACCTTGGAGGGTGTGGGTGGTTGCTGTGGTGTTACATCCAGTGATAGAGGGGGGTGGGGTGGAACAGATGTTGTTACGACCAGTGTGGGAGGAGTGGAAGAGGTGGTGCTACGACCAGTAACATTACAATGGTGAATGATTCACGAAGGAATAACACAACAACTTGATGAAAAATTAGCACGATAATGTATTCCTCAATAAGAAAATTAGAAAAAGTAATTTATGCCTTTGATTTATTCGTCAATCGGCTTAAAAAAAGTAATTTTTGCCTTTGATTTATTCGTTAATCGGCAGCCATAACTCCCCCCCCCTCCCCCCTTTCCTGCTGTAACTAGTACAGTTTGTTCGCCGACTGACGCCCTAAATTTATCTATAGGAAACGGTATCGTGATAAAATCAATAACACAAATACTGAGGTTAGGATAGTTAAATAGTGCCGCACCAAAAGAGTGGTCACACGTATTTCAGTGCCGAGGCTGCGACCTGCTCTGGTACAGGTGAGGCCATAGCTTACACATACGTGACACGGAACTGCAAGGTGTTGCATACGGTTAGCGAGATTACGAGTTGATCGTGTTATGGTATGGGCGAGTTCACTCGACCCACGTGACACTGAACGATTTCTGGATGGATGGATGTGTGTCCGCAGCTTTAAGTCGTATCTCCTCCTCAACGAAGCAATATCGAGGACTAGTTCCAAAAGCAAATATGTTAAGCAAGTTCCGAGGATGATTGTGGGCTAAAACAATTCCCGGAATTCCTTCCTGGATTTCCCGGAAAAGCCAAAAACCCTCGAAAAAAAATCTAGTTTTTGCCCCGTATCTCGGCAACCAGACCACTTAGCGACTTGAAACATTTACCAATCGATTCCTGCCATAATTTAGAACAATATTGCCGAAGAAAGTTTTCAAAAATATCCTTTCGTTCGGTCACAAAATTTAAAAAAAAAATTACATTATACATAATACACTACAGTACTATATAGCAATATATAGATATAGATCTATGGGGAAAGGGATGTGTCAAAATAATCTATTTTTCGCTGTCTTTTAGATCTTGCTATAAGTTTATTTTTTACTTATTAATTCAAATGTTATTTTTGTACCCTATTAATTTATTTATAATTTATATGAGAGTGATAGGGAGTTATAATTACAAGGTTTTGTTTCGCTAGGCCTAATCATTTTTTCACATTTTTGTTTTGAATTATTAAAACTACTTGTGTTTCATTATTTATTTACTGAATAAATGATTTATCTCGATTTAAAATTGTTATGGATAACATAAGGAAATTGCGCTTACATTGTCAATAGAATTTTTATTAACTTGTTTGGTCTAAGGTTTACAATTTTAATGGTTTATTTGTGTTATAAGCACGAAACGATAAAATAATTATTTTAATGCTTTATTTGTGCTATAATCAGGACACAATAAAATAATTATTTGTTATAAGCACGAAGCAATAAAATACTAATTTTAATGGTGGCATAGGGTTATAATTTTGTTATCGGGTCCCCGCCATCACAAATGTCAATGCTGTTACTGTTACATTACATCACGGTTATAATCGGGTCACCGTCATCACAAATGACAATGCTGTTACATTTTTATCATGGTTGTGACTAGACCCCTAGGGTTCGGGAAAAATGGCCGGGTTACATCACTTACATGTGGTCCATAAATGACGTCAATAAACTGTAGACGGCCATGACATGTATTAAAAATATCAGACCCTCCCCCCCCTTAAAATGGCTTCACAAGTTCTAAGCCCCTACCCACCCCATAACTAACGGAAATTAATCAATTTTTCTTCCCTTATATTGAAAAAAAAACCCAACCTAATGATGGAGTCACACTTCTTAAACCTCCCCATTTCCTCTCATACCACGTAGCAAACCATTCAGTCTGAGCTCTTGATTTACAACTCTCTCTCCCCCCCCACAACCTTCAAGGTAAAAGTTGTCAGGTTAAAGCCTTTTAGTTAAGGTCCAGAAAGAGTAGGGTACTTAACTAATCAGGGCGAGCGTGGAAAATTGTATACAATTACAGCCAGTGTTTCTTTCAGACACTGTACACTGGAGGGGTACAGTTTAAACGTTCGAGGGGTACACTAAATTTCGTTGGGGAGGGGATAATGGTTGTATATATTCTTATATAAATTATGTTTCGTTCGAGGGGCGGTAGACATGCTTCGAGGGGGGGGGGGTGAAAGGATGCCTGAAAAAAACTCCCACTCCAGAAGTCGATTGACAACAGTTTATACAATTCTTAACGATTTTTTTTCCTCAGGCAAATGTCACAACGGTTAGTTGGTGGTAGCTTTAAACTGTGCACAGATAATCCTAACGATGTATATCTTAAGTAAGTCCCAAGGCTAAAAATGAATGAGAACCGTTGTAGTCATGTACTCAACATTCTCGCAGTGAGCGGAACTCTGCCCATACTTCATAGACCCGAGCTTCAGAAAAATATGGCAGTCACGACCTTGTGTAATACTATACTAGAATACACCTGATATATTTGACTAGACGAGCAATGGGATTGTGTTCTTTTTGTCTCAAGTGCTGTGCGTCAGTGGAAAATTAACACGAGTGCATGTGGTGTGTTGGTTTAAGTGGTCTCAGAGGCTTACTCAGTGAGTTGTGGTGTGTTTGTTTAAAAGGTCCCAGAGACTTACTATGTGGTTTGTGGTGTGTTGGTTTAAGTGGTCACAGAGACTTACTCCGTGGGTTGTGGTGTGTTGGTTTAAGTGGTCTCAGAGGCTTACTCAGTGAGTTGTGGTGTGTTGGTTTAACAGAGGCTTACTCAGTGAGTTGTGGTGTGTTGGTTTAACATGTCTCAGAGACTTACTCCGTGGATTACTGCAGTGCTTAGTGGACATTCACATGGAAGACAAGACACAGATAAGTGTGGCGGCTTACTCAATCGACGTGGAACCACGTGTTTATCATTTTCATCAAGTTACGATAGTTATAATCAAGCCTATGGGTAACTACTCTACAACCAATATTCAGTTCATGAGAGGCTTTGAGTCACTATAGGTTTCTAGTCGGGCCATTTAATTCTGGCCATCAAACGGGACCCCGTTGACTTGGCCTGTGTCATCAGTAGTCACCATAGGTTTCTAGTCTGACCTTTTAATTCTGGCCATTTAATTCTGGCCTTTAACTTTGGCCTGTGTCATCAGACTCAGTAGTCACCATAGGTTTCTAGTCTGGCCTTTTAATTCTGGCCATTTAATTCTGGCCTTTAACTTTGGCCTGTGTCATCAGACTCAGTAGTCACCATAGGTTTCTAGTATGACCATCAAACAAGACCCCGTTGCATTAGACCTGTTTTACAGCTAAGATTGAGGTAAAGAAAAAAACTACAACAGGATACACAGATACCACACAGCCTAGATTCAAATAAATACTAAAAAGTCCTCTATTTAAAGCAGTGACGGAACTAGAAGAAAAGGGCCACCCCGCAAAAAAAAAATTTGGGCCCCATATATATATATATATATATATATATATATATATATATATATATATATATATATATATATATATATATATATATATATATATATATATATATATATATATATATATATATATATATATATATATATATATATAAATAAACAAAATACGAATATAGAATACTCAATACTCGATTGTTCGAAATTTGTAAACATTAAAAATTCTTAGTTTTTATTTTTAATTAAAACTTGTTACAACAACACATTATTTGTGCGAGTGCTTAGTCTGCTTTGAAACTGTCTATTTTACTGTTCAACATAATGCCCCCTTTATTCAATGTCGATCAAAAGAATATGAAGCATGAAAGCTTTGTATGTGTAATGGTTTCTCGTCTTATGTTTATTTTTATGTTTTTTTGTGTATTAATATTATTAGTTGTGAATACATTTCCTTTTGAACTATATCATTCTCTATTATGTATTTTTTTTTTAAAATTAAAATTTGAGAGAAGTAATTGCTTTTTAATTTGTTTAGTGCAGATCTATAAAAAGATTCTTAAGAACACACATATTTGGTTATTTAAAAAAGGGAAATAAGTCATGGAAGTGGTTTGAACGTTTGCCTATCTTTCGCACTACAACTCATGTAGCCTATATATATTTTTTTCCCTTTACGAAACAGCGTATGTTAGGTACTGTAGAACATCACTACTGTAGTAGATCTGTTTGTTTTTTTACAAGAAAATTATTTTTTAACTATAAAAAAATTGATTATGGTCGGCTGTAGGACCGACCCTAAACGTCCTGGGACCCCGCATTGCGGGGTCTGGCGGCACTGTAGTTCCGCCCCTGTACACAACCCAATCCACGAAAACAATCAAACACACGTACCCAACGTAATCTACGTTCACAACCCAACCCACGAACAAAATCAAACACACCTACACAACCAAATCTACGTACACTGACGCCAGTGCATTGTCGAGAAGAGGATTAGTAACCCACCATTAAAACTCAACAAAACTTACCAAGTTATAATAGATGGTAATTAATAATCCATTTTAAAGACACGTTTAAATCTCATAGCAATTAATTAAAAGCTGGATATCGGCAGTGGTTTATTACTAAAGACAATTCGCCTTCTACAATTCAGTTTTTAATTTTGTTTAGCTTTCACCCCGTATAAATTATACGCTATTTAAAAACATGCGTCGGTCCGTTGAACATGTATGTTGACACTGTAAAAATGATTTTGAAATAAGAAAATAATTTATACTGCTCGATGTGTTACGATGTATGGCGTGTTCAGTTCATGTTTAAAGCTGTGATATATAGTGTTATACTCTGCAGGTGAGGCTGTCAACACGTCCTTGGGTGAAAACATTAAGGATGAACGTTTTCTAGTGTAGTTTTTATGTTGAAGTTTTAAAGTTTGATTGTAGGAAACCCTAGGGCAATCTCTTGTGGAGCGTTGGTCAGTGTTCGGCGTGGGTCAGTGCCTTACAGTGGGTCAGTATAAGGCGTGGGTCAGTATAAGGCATGGGTCAGTGTAAGGCGTGGGTCAGTGTAAGGCGTGGGCCAGTGTAAGGCGTGGGTCAGTGTAAGGCGTGGGCCAGTGTAACGCGTGGGTCAGTGTAAGGCGTGGGTCAGTGTAAGCGTGGGCCAGTGTAAGCGTGGGACACGGCTAAAACAGTGTAGATAATCATAAAAATGTACCACTGTTAAAGCCAAAATTTACTTAATCATATTTACTTCCCTTGAGTTCTGAAAATGCGAATGAACCTCGTATCACTAGAGAAACCAAAACACCTTTTCGTTTATTGATACAGTAGAAAACAATAACCCGAATTTATTTTTGTTCTAGTCAGCCGTCAATGAATCACAGAGCCGTGTAGATGTTGGTTCGACAACCACTCGGTTACAACCACTCAGTTACAACCACTCAGTTACAACCACTCGGTTACAACCACTCAGTTGCAACCACTGTTAAAGCCAATATTTAAAAAAATCATATTTACTTCCATTCATCCTGAAATGGCTTTACTGCATATACGATTTGTATCACTTCAGAAAACAGAAGCACATTTTATTTTATAAAAACAGCATAAAACAAAAACCTAAGTTTATTTTTTGTTCTAGTCATTCATCATTCATCACAGAATCACACAGCTCGCATGAGTATTGGTAAGACAACCATTTAGTTACAACCACTCAAATGTAACTATTCAGTTAAAACTATTCAGTTAAAACCAAATACTTCGTTATAATCAATCAGTTACAACCATACAATAACAATCACTCAGTATCAACCACTCCATTACAACCACTCAATTACTGCTACTCAGCTACACCAAGTTAGTTACAACCACCAAGTAACAACCCACTCCTTAGTTACAACCAACCCCATCTAGTTACAGCGAAACCGCAAATCACAAACACTGAAAAGACAACAAAAACTTAATCATCTCCCTGTTAACAAACGCCGGTGGGTGAAAATCAGCGTTCTCGATTCCAATCGTCATCTCCCATAGATCCAACAGCACGACTTTATCTTCTAAACCTCTGAACCGTTCTCGTATAATCTCCATGTACTGGGGCCCTAAAGCGTCTCCCCCTGTTGCATGGTTTTCATTATACTCCCACGTTGAGATATGAGGAGCTCTAAGTCCAATCAAGACGTTGGGGTTTTCTTCAAGCAGTTTTTCTATGGCGGCTCTCAGAGATTTCATACGTAACGACAGCACAGCGAAATGGGCAGCCGTGTAGTGGAGGTAATACTGAATGATCAGAATATGTTTCTGGTTTTTTGGTAGTTTCTGTATAAAACTTGGGACGGTGAAATAGTCAGAAGACCATGCGTGTGTGTACTTAGGACCCTCGTGAGAATTCACATTTATGCTGAGACTGTACATGGGCTGGAAACAATGTCCCCAGTATTGGTACCCTCCCTGGACGTGTTCACACTGGGTTAGATTTAAAAGGTAGTTGTAGGTTTCTCGGGCGTTGGAGTCGCCGAAGATCCACACAGAGCTGTCACGGAGACAGTTCAGGGTCCAGCTGGAGTTGATGACCCCAGGGTCTTGACAGACGAGGGAGGACCAGACCTGACCCGGGGACCAGAAACCTTTGGGGGTCGTTTGAGTCCACGTGACGCGTTTGTTGGACTTTCGACACGATTGAAGATGCAGAAGATTTTCTTCCACTAAAAATTAAAAAAATTAAATTGAATATAGACATTTTTTTTTTAAAAATCCTTAAATCTGAATTTTAATTTTTTTTTTATTTCTGGTGAAAACAACAAATTTGTAAAAAAAAAAAATCAGTTCGATAAAATATTATTCACCTGTATTTTCTGTGGTTATTAGATAATTGTTTTCTACAAGACGTTCTGCTGCTTGACTGTATAAAAGAAAAACAGTAAACCAATACAAAGTCAGCCTTTATTTTATTGTGAAGTTCAATAATGTGTTCATGTTACCAGGGATTCTTTAGGCATCTCTTTCAAAAGAAATAGTTTATACTGAAAATATATACTTTTATTACTGTCCACACCACTCCCTACGGACATTTTTGTCCGCCCCTACTAAAGTTTTAAGAGCCCCCCCCCGGAAAATAATGTCTGAGAGAAATACTATATGTCTGTAACCCTCACTCAGTGGGGATGCTTTTACCCACTGAGGTGTTGTGGTTAAGACGGGCTGACCCTGAGATTAAGTACACACCGACACCGACAGTTGTTGTCAAGTACTCGCTTTATTTACAGCATCGAGCCATGACGGCGATGCAACACAGTAGTACAAAACAAACTAGCCAAGAAGAACAACCAAAACCAAACCAAACCAAAACCAAAACCAAAACCAATCCAAAACCAATCTGTAGCCCTAAAACAAATGTAAATAAAAAGTTACATTCATGACAACACCACGTATAGGCTACAATATACACAGGTACAATAAAATATGTTTTGGCCAGTACACAGTACTGCCAACAAGTACCAATACGTAGTACTACAAATAAATACTTATATTAATACTCACCCTAACTAGTGTGCACATGCAGCACTAGCAGGAATACACAAATAAGTATTTTAACAAACATAATTTATATAACTACCTTCATTAGGTCTACATCTTGGTCACCATGTCCACAGACAGCAGGCTTGCGTGTGCGACACGGCTAGGCATGAAACTACCCACAGTCCCATGTCACATGACATGGGACACAGGTAACATCGCTCACAAAAGCATGAAAAAAAAAAACAACTACGTCCACAGAGCCACAGCCCCACAGGGGTCGCAACTCAATGAATTAAAACCTCATATTTTTATCCCACTTGGCTGGTAACCATATGTGTTACATGTCAGTAACGGAAAGTGTTTTCTAATCAAAGATTACATTCCCCTGTTCCAAAACGAAAGCCAGTCTTTGAAGATGCTAGCTCGGGTAAAATGATTTCAAAAAGACATTTTTAAAATTATATCAAATGTTTCTTCTATTTAAAAGTCTTTTATACCTGCAAATTGACTTAATTAAATTTCGTTCTGCCTCAGTGACGTCATGTGGAGGTGAAATGGTCAAAGCATTGTTACTGTACCAGTTATTACACGTTAACCTTTACAATTTTTAAAAGATATATAAATATATCTATTACATATATATATATATATATATATATATATATATATATATATATATATATATATATATATATATATATATATATATATGTTATATATATTTGTTATTACAGTTAAAACGTTACAGCAAAGACTTAGACGGCAAGAGTACGATAGGGGGTGGGGGTGGGAATCATGTTTTGTTGCTCTCAGTACCTCCCTAATATATTGCTCCACCTGAGCCTCAATACCCAGTAGTTAATGAAGTTTCCTACCTCGGATGTCTCGGTCTACCACAGTAATAATTCTCATAACCAAACTTGCTGAAGTTACAGATACACTCCCAGCCTGGTATGTTTGGGGTATGGAAACAGATGGTGTCCTGAGATAGAATATAAATTAATTAGGACGTAGGACATCACTTCAGATTTTCTATTTACAAAGCGCAATCCCTGCAATTTTACGCGTCTCCCCCCCCCCCCCATCCCTAAGGTAAATGTATGAAGAAAACCCTGATCTCATTCGTCAAAGTGGTTATATAAAAGTATGTACATTCAGTTTATATTTAGTACGAGCCGACCCGCTGCGTATCATACGCCGCTATTTAGTTGTTTTTTTTTCTTCTACTTTTCAGTAATTTATAATTTGTGAATTCGACATTACCAATGCTGCCACTGAAAATATTTGCTTAGAAACACTAAACCCCCCTTCCCCCCACGTGAAAGCAGCCTCCTCTTAATTACCTCCTCTAAGTTTAAAATCGTTTCAAACTAAATTATCTGCCCCTAAAAGCCGTCACCAAACCCGTCTCTATGATTGTAAAATGTAAACAGCGTGAACCACAGCTCACCAGACCATGTGAGGGGGTGGGGGGTGGTAGCGATAGAGAGGAAGAGAAGGAACTGTAAGGCGCGCTTGCAGCTTGTTTTCAAATGGCTCCCAGAAGAGAATTATATATATAGATAGATGTTTGCATATAGCCAACTTCAGGCTATTATTTGTGTGTGTGTTTGGGGTGGGGATAGGTTGGTGAACTACGTGAGTACAGCTTTAACCTTTATTTTACCTCTCGGGCCATCCCATGATCGAATGTAGCCACCATGTACCTGGCTACACCTGTGTGTACCTGATGTATGACCGTCCTGATGAACTCACGAGGGTAGGCGATGGCCACGTGAAGCTACAGTAGGTAAATATTAGCAGAAAGGTAATGTAAAATAATGGTATAAAAATTAACATAAGGTAACAAGTTAAAAACATCAGTATAAAGTAAAATTCAATAAAGCAAAAAAAAAAAACGTTAACATAATGCAATATACAATAATGTTAAAAACCTTTATATAACATAAATAATGTTAAAAACCTTAACACAACATACAATAAAGTTAAAAAATCAATATAAGGTAAAATACAAGAATGTTTAAAACACCAACATAAGTTAACTACTATAATCTTTACAACTATCAACATATTTCACATAATAAACACAGATCTATATTTGGTAAAGCAGCAAAAATATTTAACTTGAAAAAACTCCAAGGTTAGATTCGGATGAATTAATCACTCATAACATTCTTCCTACATTCTTTTACAATTTTTGAAATGAGAGAAACGTGCATTACCATCATAGTTAAAATATCAGCAACTTATCATTCATCTATGTGATATATTTAAAACAAATAAAAGATCTTTATGAAGCTTATCGTAAATACTAAAATAAAAATAAATCAAGTAATTAAAATGTTTAAACTTACCTTAGAGCTACCAGCCCACAAACATTTGACAGAGAAGGTATAGCTGCCATTTTGTAAATCTGTGACGTTACCAACAACAGCGTAATCCGAATTATTACCTCCCTTCATCCACACCCTGACCACATCGTCTCCCTTGGTTCTCTGACGCCCGTACCCATCCACGACATCCAGACGACCGTGTATAGTTTCAAGTATCTTACACCCGACCACACCTTGTCTTGTGTTTTCAACTGTCACTTTAGACAACTTCAAATCTGGCAGCGTTTTAGTATCGTTCAAAGGGGGATAACTCAAATATTTTTTCTCCCATTCAAAAACATACTGCCCTCTTGCAAGAAACGGTTTCTGCTTCTGTATTAAATTTCTTGAAATAATTAAATCAAATTGTTCCATTGTCCTGGCTTCACATAGATCGTCTTTAAAGTCACACGAATTGTTACACGTCTCTAAAGTCTTGTAGGAATGTTGAGCAAAAGCTTCATAGATATCTATCGGACCATCGTCCCAGAATTCTTTATCCGTCGCTTGGGAGAAGTGGACGTCGTATAAGCCGTGTTGAAGCAGTGGCTCCAGCTTTGGCTCTGGGCCAGAATTGTATTGTACACTAGTCCCCATGGGTTGGGACCTATAAAATACACAGAGAGAAGTAAACACGGATGTTTTAGTGAGTGTCATTATTAAGTTGGTTTGGAGGTTGAAAGGAGGTTTTAAAGATGTTTAATGTGGTCCTATATATGGGATGACGTTGCCTAGAGGTATAGCGCAAGATTCTTAACCTAGAAGTTTCGAGTCCAATGGGGAACGTAAGGGGGAATAAAGGCGACTGGGCTGAGAAAATTATACCCTCTATATGCTGAGGTAAAGAAACATACGCCTATGCCTATGCCTATGCCTATGCCTATGCCTATGCCTATGCCTATGCCTATGCCTATGCCTATGCCTATGCCTATGCCTATGCCTATGCCTATGCCTATGCCTATGCCTATGCCTATGCCTATGCCTATGCCTATGCCTATGCCTATGCCTATGCCTATGCCTATGCCTATGCCTATGCCTATGCCTATGCCTATGCCTATGCCTATGCCTATGCCTATGCCTATGCCTATGCCTATGCCTATGCCTATGCCTATGCCTATGCCTATGCCTATGCCTATGCCTATGCCTATGCCTATGCCTATGCCTATGCCTATGCCTATGCCTATGCCTATGCCTATGCCTATGCCTATGCCTATGCCTATGCCTATGCCTATGCCTATGCCTATGCCTATGCCTATGCCTATGCCTATGCCTATGCCTATGCCTATGCCTATGCCTATGCCTATGCCTATGCCTATGCCTATGCCTATGCCTATGCCTATGCCTATGCCTATGCCTATGCCTATGCCTATGCCTATGCCTATGCCTATGCCTATGCCTATGCCTATGCCTATGCCTATGCCTATGCCTATGCCTATGCCTATGCCTATGCCTATGCCTATGCCTATGCCTATGCCTATGCCTATGCCTATGCCTGTGCCTGTGCCTGTGCCTATGCCTATGCCTATGCCTATGCCCACGCACACGCCTACGCCCACGCCTACGCCCACGCCTACGCCTACGCCTACGCCTACGCCTATACACTTTCGCTCATGTCAACGCCTACGTCCAAGTCCCTGTCTACGACACATCTACAACTACCCCTACGTCTACCTCAATTTTGCATGAAAAATACAAATAACATAGCTACACCAACTGACCACCTCAAGTATAATCATGAATACCACCATGATTTATCTGCGATAAAAAATATATTTAAAAACACCATATAGGATTAGCGTGATCTATTTATAGCGGAACATCTTAAATCACCTTTTACTTACCGCCGAGAAAGGAAAACAAGAGCTGTGGTAAAGAGTAACATCACAAACGTATGTAAGGACTTGAGTTTATTTACAAACATGCTGTGTTTATGCTTTATATTCTGCAGGCAGGAAAACACAATTAAAATTACACGAAGGCCAGCAATCACACTATTGTTAGCACATATCGAATCGTCTTTTTTCTTTGTTAGTAGCGTTGCTTTAATGTACTTCAATATTTATCAGTCGTATGTTAGGGTTCTAATCAGTATCAATATTTTTCAGTCGTATGTTAGGGTTCTAAGCAGTATCGATGTCAAGGTTAGGGTCAAGATATGATCATATTTGGGTCATAGTTAGGGTATAAATAAGGGTCAGGGTTAGGTAGCAATACTATCTATATATATAATTCTCTTCTGGGAGACGCTAGAAAACAAGCTGTAAACGCGCTTCCTACTATCCCCACCCCTACATGGTCTTAGTTAGCTGTGGTTCACGCTACGTTTACCTCCGTGGAGTCGGGTTTAGTGACGGCTATTAGTGGCAGATAAATTAATTTGAAACGATTTAAAATGTTGGGGGGGGGGGGGGGGGGGGGAGAAGGAAAAGGGGGGGGGGGGGTTTATGGTCCTTAACGAGCTACTGATAGTGTTTTAAATAAATATTTTCAGTGTCAGCGTTGGTACTGTCGAATTCACAAATTATGAATTACTGAAAAGTAGAAAAAACAACTAAATAGCGGCGTATGTTATGCCGCGGGCCGGCTCGTAAACTATAAACGTTAACTTGAATAAGCCTCAGGGGCGGAACTACAGTGCCGCCAGACCCCGCAATGCGGGGGGCCCAGGCGGATTGGGGGCCCAAAAATCCTGGCTAAATTATACATTTTTTTAAAAATTTAAATACAAAAATTAGGTGGATGTCGAGTTATCTTTCTTCTACAGTTACAAACAAACACGAAAGTCGGCAAACGTCTTTGAGAAAAATGCACAGACTATAGCTCGAGAGACCGCCAGACATATAGACAACTTCAAAGACGCAACCTACCGTTCTTTTTTAGTGGCGTCGATTAGGAGAACAAAAAAGCTTTGAAAATCGAGCTGGGGAAATGTTGCGGCGACTATCCTGGTCTTCTAGACGACCGGAAAAAGTCGGCGCTATTGATGTAGATGTTCATCGGCGCTTTCTTGTCCCCTTCCCTTGAACCTCCCCAACTCTCTACCCTCCCCCCCCCCCATCCCCCTAACATCTACCCCTCACCACACCCTTACTCTTACAATAAGATGTAATGCATAGATTAACGAACCGTTTATGAACTACTGAACTGTAAACTGACCACTTCTGCACATTTTGTTAAAGACACTAGTCGGTAGTTGTTCATTTACCTTATGAAGTATTTCGTTGACGAATCTAATTCACACAACAAGGAAGGTAAGACTCGTCTTTATATTATTAATCGTTTTATAATTAGTACACATATTAATGGAACATTAGTTATTAACACTCACTAAATACATTATAGTTAAAATTTTTTAGGATACAATGATCTAGCTTTTAAGCCTAAAAATAACCAAAAGATCTATACAGGGGCGGAACTACAGTGCCGCCAGACCTCGCAATGCGGGGGGGGGGGGGGGGGGGGGAGGGGGGCTGGTGGGGGGGGGGCAGGCCGTTTAGGGGCCCACTGCTTACCATAATTAGTATTTTTTTTTAATTTTGAATTTAATTTTCGTGCATTTTTGCCTTGATATTTAGTTTGTAAAAGAAAAACACTGTAGCTGCGGTACGATTATCTTTATTTTACAGTCACTATACCACGCTCTTCAGCAAAAAAAAAAAAAATCGATTTTACACAAAATACAGTGTAAAATATAGGCAACGCTTCAAATTTGAATGACACATTTGACTCGTTGCCCCCCTTTGATAGCTAAATAGAGGACACGTAACTGTTTGACCGATCCTCCAAAGTGTACTGTGGCGGATGGGGCAGGGGATGGGGATCAAATTTCTTTTTATTTATAGTTGTATTTTTTAAGGCCGTCAAGGCCGAGTTCTATTTCCCCACAATCAAACACACGCTGTCGCCGGCAAAATTCTTTTTAAAAAAACAACAAAGACCATAGCACGAGAAGCCGCTACATATGAAGTGGCTTTCATGATGCGCGGTTCTACTTTGCGGCATAAATTAGGGACCCGCCGAAATCCATTGTACATGTGTTTGTGATAGTGGTTGAATTTGTATTCTGTACTATCTTGAATCCTACAAATAATAAAAAAGAATATAATACTAGAAACTTCGTTTTTATATACGTTTACTTGTTTTTTACTTTTACAAGAAATATCATAGTAAACTTTTAAGGCCTTTACTTGGAATTATCTCCCCTGAGTAAGTTTTTTAATGGGCGGTGGTACATAGACGCTTTGTTGTCTCTTTCAAAAATTTTTCCCGAGCCGACCCCCATCCCATCCCTCTTTTTTATCGAGTATCGAGTAGACCAATGTATCGTTTATGAACTACTTCCTAACCGTACGATTCACCACTTTAGCACATTTTGTCTGACATTAGACAGCACTAGTCAACATATATTGATTTATTTGCATAGTATTAGTATTAGGCACATCTAATTCACAAAACAAGGAAGGTAAGATTATTTTTTTATATAATTATTTAGAAATTAATTAGAACGTTTAAAATTAATTGAACATTATTATATAATTAATAGTCAATTACTATTTATAAATGATGTTATTGAGGTGGGGGTGTGTGAGGGTCTGGCTTTTTGTTAGTCGTTAAAAAATGTGACGTCATTTGTGGATTCCCCCCCCCCCCCCCCCCCTTAATTCAGAAGGTTATCCGACGCGTGAGCTGGCCACATACAGTTGTGCATGTGAAAAACATTTTTCTGTCTATTTTGCATTACTGCATATTTACCCAATCGCCATGAAAACTTTGAAAGCTGTTGAGGACAGCCCAGGAGAGGAACTACAGTGCCGCCAGACCCCGCAATGCCTGGGGGGGGGGGGGGAACAAGCCGTTTAGGGGGCCCACAGCCGCCCATAAAAAAATTTTTATAGTTAAAATTATTTTTCTTGCATTTTTGACCTGATGGTTGTTTTGAAAAAGAATACCGTAGCTGTGGTTGGAGTATCTTTATTCTATAGACACCATCCCACGCACTTGTATATTCTTTTTCCTACAAACACACGCTGTTGTCGGCAAAATTCTTTTGAAAAAACATCTATTGCGCGAGAGACCGCTAGATATTAAGACGGCATTTTGAGACCATCCCAAATTTGGTACTGATGGATAAAATCACATTGGTGCTTTGTTGTCCCTTTTAAGTTCCTTTCTCAGACCTCCCCTCTCGCTCTTAGCCTTACAAGAAGCGAATAGATAGCGCCTCAACAACTAAGCTGGCTCATATCGGTGGTAGTGTAGACAAACTAGCGCTCCAACAACAACGCTGGCTCGAATCGGTGGTAGTTTTGATAAACTAGCGCTCCAACAACTAATATCCAAGAAATAAATGCCTACATTGTTTACGTTTAATAACCACTGTTCTAGAGAACAAGGCAGACGTCTCAAATGAATACACGAATGATAGCGTGTTATATATATATATATATATATATATATATATATATATATATATATATATATATATATATATATATATATATATATATATATATATATATATATATATATATATATAATATATATAAATTAGTTCCGTCACTGGCAACTTGGTAGTGGTTTTGTAAGTAACAAACAGAATACAGATCTAATACAGTAGTTATGTTATATAGTAGCTAAGACATGCTGTTGCGTAAAATTTAAAAAAAAAATGAACACAGCTGTAGTGTGAAAGATAGGCAAACGTTCAAACCACTTGCATAAATTATTTCCCTTTTTCAAATAGTCAAATAGGGGTGCTCAAAAACTCTTTTTAATAATCAAATTAAAAAGCAATTACTTATCTTAATTATTATTTTTAAAAAAATAAGTACTAAAGAATGATATAGTATAAAAATGAAACGTAGTTAAAGTTAATAATATAAATACAAAAAAACATAAAAATAAACATAACACGAGACACCATTACTTATACAAAGCTTCATACACTTGTGACCGACTTAATATATTATGTACATGAAAACAGAGATTTTTTCAAAACAGACCAATGCACTCATACACATGACATGCTGGTGTGATTAGATTTAATTGAATTTTTTTTTCAAAACTCGATCAGGCCAGAAAGGAGTATCCTATATTCGTATTGTGTTTGAGTGTGTGTGTATATATATATATATATATATATATATATATATATATATATATATATATATATATATATATATATATATATATATATATATATATATATATATATATACATATATATATATATACATATATAGGGGGGCCCAAAAAAAATTTTTGCGGGGTGGCCCATTTTTTCTAGTTCCGCCACTGATAAGCCTTGTAGCGCTTAACTTCGAACCGAATCCTATCATAACAACTTCGTTTTTTCTTCTCGCAAATAATTCAACTATCGGTGTGTTAATAATAACATCAAAACTTAAACTTTGATACAATTTTTAACATAATATTTTTAACATACCATTCTCGATAGATCTATAATCTTGTCTATATCATTGTCGATAACACCTTTCTAAATTATACAAAAAAGGTTAAAATGAAATATATATATATAAGCAGCTAGCATAAGTTTACTTTGTCGTAAAAGGATATTTTATTGATGAATTACCTTATCTGAAACATAAATAAACCATTCTCTTTGTTATGAATAGAAGATAATTGAGTAGTCTACCGTTTTACTCATATGTTTATGAGTGTCAGGGAATTCCCTAAGAAAGGAAACGCGAAGCAAGAACTGGATAAGTTTGATATGTATTTATATAACTATTTATATTCTATGTAGGCTATATTGCTAAAACATTATATTTTAAAAGCTATGTGTATACAAGTCAATCTGTTATTAATTATGTATCTAAATCAATGTAAATTTTTAAAACATTATAATAATGAAACCAAATAAACCTACATTTATGTATCGGGGGGTATAGAAATATGAACACATGGGACTTGCTAGTTTTTCTTAAAGAAGACACTTAAAGGCGGGAATTTCTAAAATATGGTTTATGAGAATACCATAAAAAACATGTGGGGAGTGATCACCACTAAACGTTTTCGAAATGTTCTTATATAACAGTCTTCCAGAATTTTTTTCTCCGGGGGGGGGGGGGGCACTTGAAATTTTCGGGGAGGGGCGGTCAACATTTTCCGGGGGGGGGGGGGGCGGACACTAGTAAAAGTGTATGTTTACTATATAAAATCCGTCTCGATCGGGGGGGGGGGGGGGGGTAGACTTTCTTCGGGGGGGGGGGGCTTCACTTCAAGGATTGGATCAATTGCAATTTGCAGAATCACTAAAAGCAACAGAGGACTTAGGAAGTTGAGAACAGTGTCGGCCCAACACACCTTCCTGTATTGTGGTAATGTTAGATAGATAGACAGACAACATTGAGAGTGGCACGCTAACGTTTTTATCCCCAATAACTATTCGTTGGTAGATCAATAGTAACACAGTAGCAGGGCACAATCTGTACCAGCCATCAACGTTAAGGCATACCTGGATTTTAAACAACGCTGGGTTAATAGCCAATTTAAAATAAGCTTCAGGACAAAACGTGACGACTATATATCCTTGACAGACTTCGGCTACTGTGTGTGCATTTCTTCACTTGGATTTTTCCACGTTTGACTCCAGAATGGAGGTAGTCAGGATTAAAAAAATCACCCTCTTATTCATTGGACTTTCGTTGTTATATTTTACCATATACTATAGTATGCAAAGGTTAGTAAAAGAAACTTAAATTCTTTTCTTAGAAAATATTTTACCTTACAATTAATATGTAACTGTTATTTATATTTATAAGAAGATTTTGTTGTTCCTTTTATGTAAAACGATTGCTTAAGTAATATTTTACAATAACAGGCAGAAGATGACAAATTTTGTCACAGTGGCCACACCATCACATAAAAAAGAGCCTATACTTCTTCATGGAAAGTTCGACGTCCATTTTCATCAAGCGATTGAAGAAGAATTCTGGGACGATAGTCCGATAGATATCTATAAAGCTTTTGCTCAACATTCCTACAAGACTTTAGAGACGTGTAACAATACTTGTTATGCAGATAACCTTGTGTGTACAGCTACACGTACAAAGGAATTTAACGGACTAATAGCAAAAGGGTTGATGGTACCTAAACCGTTCCTTGCAAGAGGGCAGTATATCTTTGATTGGGAGAAAAAATATTTGAGTTATCCACCTTTGTACGATATTAAAACGCTTCCAGATTTGAAGTTGTCTAAAGTGACTGTTGAAAACACAAGACAAGGTGTGGTCAGGTGTAAGATACTTGAAATTATACACGGTCGTCTGGATGTCGTGGATGGGTACGGGCGTCAGAGAACCAAGGGAGACGATGTGGTCAGGGTTTGGATGAAGGGCAGTAATGCAACTGGATATGCTGTAGTGGGTGATGTCTTTGATCTAAAAAATGGCAGCTATGTTTTCAATGTAAAATGTCTCTGGACTGGAGAATCTTCGGTAACGTAATTTTAATAAATACTAGACTACCCGTTATCATTAGATAACTGTGTGTTTCGGGGGTCATCCATAAATGGTTTCTCTTCACATCGAGTACATCTTTCGCCTTTTACTAAAGTGCTCATTGTCTAAATTCATGATTTAAAAAGTTAATACTGAAGGTGTTGTAAAACAATTTTCATTTTTGGTAAATCTGGATTTATAATTTTTGCCTGATTAATGTAAGTCCTTGATACTCAAAATGTGATGAACGACTGAGGTGTAATACGGTAAAAACTCAAAATTTCAAGTGATTTTTGTGCACGACTACAATACTTTCTGTATACTTTTTAAAAGGAGAACGTAATAAAAGCTTGTATAAAGTAAATCTAGTAAAATGCGAACCTTGTAGCTTTACAAAAATTTAACAATTTAACTTTAAATTGTCTATCTTATTAAAATAAAGCGGGAGTAATCGCTCACAAACTTTCTCATATATTCTTATATAACACTACTGGGAATGGCTACTAGGGATTTAGACATAACTTCAATTCATTTTCAATTGCTTAAACTTTTCAAAATAGAAAATAATCTGGTAAAAAAAAGAATTGCGCACCAAGTGAATGTCAAACAATATCTGTATAATAGTGCGGAATATTAGTACTTTTTAAATTCATATTAGTTTTTTTTTTTTTCAGCAATCGAAAATAGCGTATATTACCACTTTCGGTCAACGGGAATTACTCAAAGTTTGATAGATGGCAGATATTTAGATATTTTACGTAATGTGTAATATCATTTATATATCTGAAATAGTATTCAAGTTATAGGCTTTTGAAAAAAAAATTGAAAGTAGAATAAACTCCACTTCCGGTTACCGAAAAGCGCTGAAAATTTGATACAGAAATACAAATTTGATATAATAATGTGAAATTTCATCAACTAGCTGTAACGGTACTCATGTTATCGTGTTTGTCTGTAAACAATGTATGAACTGCTGTCTTACGGCAAAAATTAAGTTGTGTCGTTTAGTGGTACACTTTTCTCCACCTTTAGCTGAACGTGGCCATCGCCTACCCGCGTGAATTCATCAGGACCGTCATCCACCAGATTCACATAGGTACAAGCAGATGGATGGCCGCAAGGTTTAAAAAGGGTGACTTGATTGAGGTAAATACTATAAAATCTCTCCCTCTCTCTCTTTCTTTCTCTCTCTCTCTCTGTATATATATATACTAGCTGCATCCCGTGCTCCGCCACGGTAAATCTTTTTTAAATGTACCAACTTTGGAACAGAACAAAACAAACAAAAACAACACAAACACAAAAAACACAACCACAAACACAACACAACCACAACACAACCACAACACAGCCACAACACAACCACAACACAACCACAACACAACCAAAAAAACAAAACAACACAACCACAACATTAGAATCACCACCAAACAACACGCTTTTTAGGCGTCCGCGCCCAAAGAGACCCTTTCCAACATTAAAAATTTAAGTCACATAAATAGATCCTACTCCATAACTTACAATAAAACAATGCGATGCAAATGAATGTACGGCAAGTGGTGTTTACTTTTATGGTTCTAAGAAAACACATTGGCAATGTAATTAGAATTACCACCGAAAATCACGCTTTTCCCAGGCGTCCGCGCCCAGAGAGAGTCTTTCCACCATTCTCTATATTATAATTATAAAATTTCACCATCTGTTAGCACCAAAAAACAAAAACAAAAAATAGTGATTTTGAGAAATCATAGACTAATTAGAAAATAATATAAATAATCTTAACATTTTTCTCTTTTAATTATGAACCTTAACATAGACTAATCAATGCGGTAGTAATAAAAAAAAGATTAACTTAAATTATTGTTGAGTTAAATATATTTTCAAATTACCTCCCTTGAAACAATTACCACAAAAAAAAGTGGAATTAATTAGCTTTTTCGACATACTTTTATGGAAATGTATCCATTTTTTCTAGGAATATAAACTAAAATGATATTTGACATTAATCTTTTTAATACGTTTTAGCAGTTTGCGTGTATTTAATATTTTCTTGACGTTATGCGAAAGAGTAAAAACCGTGGCAATTATAAAATAGCTCTATGCCGCTATATAAACAAACCCTACTCTAATACTTAAAATAAGACACTGCGGTGCACTGAAAAGCACAGCGTGGTGCGCAGTTTACTTTTATAGTCCCCAAAATCTATAGCGATGACGGACGGAAGGAAGGACACGCTCAGCCCGCTTATATTATAGATATATATATATATATATATATATATATATATATATATATATATATACTATTTTTGTATATTTTGTCTGCATATTTGGCAGGTAATATTTATGCTTATGTGTATTTGACTTGGTGAAATGGGTGTTGTATTATTTATTAGTTTTTATGCTACTTCTCTTTCTGTGTGTAATATGTTTACTATGTATGTAGGTTCCTAGATGTGACTCTAATGTCTACGGGGCGTGCTTTCTGGCCAATGTTATTCAATGGTGTAGTGCTTTCTTTCGTTTTAGTATAGTGCTGATCTTTTGTCCTATGTAGTATTGTAACCAATGGCTGGTAGTGTGGCTCTTTTCTTATTCGTTCTAAGTGTTTTAACCTGAAGGTGTTAATTTTTATTTTTGTAATAGGTAGACGTATTCCTCCGTTAAATTTGCTTTTATAAATGTCTGATGATTAATATTCCTAATGGTATTTTTAAATATAAATTCTCTAATGTGTTTATTAGTCATTTTGATAAAGTGGGAGGAGATTGTGATGGCCGTTGCTGTGTAAATAACTTGGGTATATCTATCTGATCATTAGTGCTGCCCTAGCAAAAATAGTTGTGTTGCAGTTTTTATATCTGTTCAGTTTTAGAGTAATTTTGTTAGAAGGCTTTTTTTGTAGGGATGTCTGTAAAACTTATGCCGCACAATTTGAATTTGTCTGTTTCTGTAATTTGGGGTGTCATATTTGGTGTACCTAATCCTAATATTTTTTATTTTCTCTACATTATTTGACCCTCACTTCCTCTTCCGAATACTATGAAAGTTTCTGCTATCGTCTTTATTTCATTTCTGTTTGCAGTAAGAAATTGGCTGTCGTGTTTGGAGAGTGGCTATCCTTTTATACGGATGTCCTGTCTAATGCTTTTTAGCAGAGGCTTATACTAGGGCTATATATTAATTGGGATAACGGGACAGCCTAGTCCAACTAACCTTATCTATAATATCTATAATATAACGCTGGTGATAGTGTGTCAGTCCTTCCTTCCTTCCGTCATCGCAAT